>NC_045975.1:2078799-2116299 GCF_010909765.2 Amblyraja radiata | reverse complement strand
CATCCATTCACGGATAACAAAAGGTTTCATTCATGCGCTTGATTCCCAAAATGACAGACAGAAAGTTAAAAACATTAAACATAGAACATTGCAGCTCAGCGACAGGCCCTTCGGCCCACAACGTCTATGCTGGACATGGTGCCACAACAAACTTATCTACCTAGACCTTGTACAATTCCCCGCATATCCATGTACCTATCCAACAATCTTATACACCACTATGGTATCTGCCTCCACCACCACCCCTGGCAGCGTGTTCCAGGCACCCCCCACCCTCTGTGTAAAAAACACTTGCCTCGCACATCTCCTTTACACTTTGCCCCTCTCATCTTGAAGCTGTGCCCTCTAGTCTTTGATTTTTGCATTCTAGGAAACTGTACGCACATTCCAAATTCAGTCAAACACTTGTTCTAAAATTCAACAGACAGGGAGGGAAGACATGGGCTTGAATACAACTGCCTCTGTAACTAGGACTCATGAATTGACTGGGGGACACAAGGCCAGCAGCGGCTGCTCATTAAGTTGCCTAACAATAGGTGAGCTGGGGGAATGTAGTGGGGCCACACATAATGCCACCTCTAATGTGGGTAGCATTGGCCCGCTGATAGCAGAGGATTGTCAGAGTCTGCAACTTCACAAAAATGTCCTGTCTGGGTCCTGAGATGTGAGGCAGAAAACTGATCCGTTTAGTTTAGAGATACAGTGCGGAAACAGGCCCTTCGGCCCATCGAGTCACAGGGAGAACGTACAAACTCCACACAGACAGCTCCCATAGTCGGGATCGGACCCGGGTCTCTGGCGCTGTAAGGCAGCAACTCTACCGCTGCCCCACCCTGGAGTGCAGAAGGCTGAGGGGTGATCTTATAGCGGTGGATACAATCATGAGGGGAATGGATTGGGTGAATGCAGTCGTTTCCCCAGCGTTGGGGAATCAAGAAGCTGAGGACTTAGGTTGAAAGTGAGATGGGAAAGATTTAATAAGAATCTGAAGGGCAACTTTTTCACACAGAGGGTGGTGGGTGGGTGGTAATACGGAACAAGCTGCTGGAGGAGGTAGTTGAGGCAGGTACAAAAACAGCACTTACAAGACACTTGGACAGGTACATGGATATGATAGTTTTAGAGGGATATGGGTCAAACACAGGCAAATGGGACTAGTGTAGATGGGGCATGTTGGCCGGCATAGAGAAGTTGGGCCGAAGGGCCTGTTTCCACACTGTATGACTCTATGACTATAATTGCAAGGCAGAAGTCGCGCACTTTTGCATAGTGAGCTGCAGACACTGAGGTTAATTCCCGGGACGGCGGGACTGTCATATGCTGAGAGAATGGAGCGGCTGGGCTTGTATACTCTGGATTGTATAATTTAGAAGGATGAGAGGGTATCTCATTGAAACATATAAGATTGTTAAAGGCTTGGACACGCTAGAGGCAGGAAACATGTCCCCGATGTTGGGGGAGTCCAGAACCAGGGGCCACAGTTTAAGAATAAGGGGTAAGCCATTTAGAATGGAGGCGAGGAAACACTTTTTCTCACAGAGAGTTGTGAGTCTGTGGAATTCTCTGCCTCAGAGGGCGGTGGAGGCAGGTTCTCTCCAGGTTTCAAGAGAGAGTTAGATAGGGCTCTTAAAGATAGCGGAGTCAGGGGATATGGAGAGAAGGCAGGTACAGGATACTGAGTTGGATAATCAGCCATGATCACATTGAATGGCAGTGCTGGCTCGAAGGGCCGAATGGCCTACTCCTGCACCTATTGTCTATTGTCCCTTGTCTCTCCTCTACCTTCTGGGAGAAAATGCAGGATCTTGAAGCTCAAACAGACTTAAGACCAGCTTCCTCCCCGCTGTTATTTGACTCCTGCCATTCTTTAAACCCCGGGAGTACTTTTAACTCTACCTCAATAGGTAGTTAAGTCGAGAGTGTTTTATTGTCATCTGTACCAAAACAGAATAATGACATTTCTACTTGCCCCTGTACCACAACAAGTTCCTAAACACAGACCCAATCAATTATATAATAAACAAGTTCAATAAATACAAATTCAATATAGTGCTAAACTAAACCAAGTCTAAAGTCGCGAGTACAAGGCAGACCACTTGTAGTTTGGAGTTTAGTTGGAGTTCCCGTATTCAACAGCCTGATGGTTGTACACTCCTTTATACTCAGGCGCTGTTTCGAGTGTGTAACCAATGAAGAATGATCCCTAGATTCAAGTGTTACCAGTCAATATGTTTAAGAAAGAACAGCAGATGCTGGAAAAATCAAAGGTAGACAAAAATGCTGGGGGAACTCTAGATGCTGCCTCACCCGCTGAGTTTCTCCAGCATTTTTGTCTAACTTCCAGTAAATATCTTAACCCTGAAAGACCCGTGTAATTGTGTCTGAGCTCCTGTTCCCCAGGAGCGCCGTGTTAATGTTCAGTAGAAAGCACCATAATACTGTCATTAAAATTACAGAGGATTAATTTCAGAGACCCCAAGGATTCTCCAGTAGGATGTCTGAATAGTTTCTACCCTGGGTCCACACCAGCGCCGTTGCAGGACCCTTACTGTGAAACTATATACACACAGCAGATAGTTTTACAACTTCCCTTTTAGTAGCCCCCTGGGTCAGATAACCAACCTTATTTATCACTCCGGTACACAAAAAAGCTGGAGAAACTCAGCGGGTGCAGCAGCACCTATGGAGCGAAGGAAATAGGCAACGTTTCAGGGCCGAAATCCTGAAGGAAATAGGCAACGTTTCGGGCCGAAATCCTGAAGGAAATAGGCAACGTTTCGGGCCGAAATCCTGAAGGAAATAGGCAACGTTTCGGGCCGAAATCCTGAAGGAAATAGGCAACGTTTCGGGCCGAAGGAAATAGGCAACGTTTCGGGCCGAAATCCTGAAGGAAATAGGCAACGTTTCGGGCCGAAATCCTGAAGGAAATAGGCAACGTTTCGGGCCGAAATCCTGAAGGAAATAGGCAACGTTTCGGGCCGAAATCCTGAAGGAAATAGGCAACGTTTCGGGCCGAAATCCTGAAGGAAATAGGCAACGTTTCGGGCCGAAACCCTTCCGGGTTTCGGCCCGAAACGTTGCCTATTTCCTTCGCTCCATAGATGCTGCCTCACCCGCTGAGTTTCTCCAGCTTTTTTATGTACCTTCGATTTTCCAGCATCTGCAGTTCCTTCTTAAATAAATGATTTATCACTCCACCTGGCATATTTTCAAACTACACCATCACTTCTGTTCTGAGCTGAATCGGAGACTATTTGACGTTGAAATGGAAGGGTCTCTGTAAACATCTATTTAGCTTTTGTGTTTGACTTGTTCCGTGTGATTGAAAAATCAGAATTGCAATAACTATGAATGAATTTCAATCATTGTGTGAATGTGATGGGTTGAGTAGATGTTATATATCCCTCCATTTACAGCCCCAGCAAATTGGGACCTTCAGGCAATCGGAGTCACATATAGACCGGTGGCGTCAGCGAAGGACAGATACAATTTCCTGTACACTTGCAGCTTCAAGTCAATAACTAGTTTTGTTTCCTTGTTAGATCCAAAGTGCATCATCTCTCGAGCGTGACACGCTGGGTGTGGAGACAAGGGGCTCGCTATGCTGCTCAAATCACCACAGTGTTACCATAGAAAGATCAGAATGTTTGGGGATACAGTTCTGTGTCATGAACCTGGGCCCTTTGAAAAGAACATCTAATTTTCATGTAACCAGACGCCCTGCTGAATGGGACTTCAATTACAAGTTAGTCAGGCTGACTTGCAGAATGGGATGTGCCCACTGGACTCAGGCAGAAAAATACACAGAGTGCTGGCGTAACTCAGCGGGTCAGGCAGCATCTGTGGAGAACATGGATAGGTGACGATTCGGGTCGGGACACTTCTCTAACTAGCGGTGTCAGGGGATGTAGGGAGAAGGCAGGAACGGGGTACTGATTGTGGATGATCACATTGAATGGCTTCAAGGGCCTGCACCTATTGTCTATTGTCTATTATACGCTGCCAGGGGTGGTGATGGCGGCAGATACGATAGTGGTGTTTAGGTGTTCAGGCAGGCACATGGATATGGCGGGAATGGCGGGATACGTATCATATGTAGGCAGTTCATAAATTCGAGGAGCAGAATTAGGCCATTCGGCCCATCAAGTCTACTCTGCCATTCAATCACCTCTCCCCATCACCTCTGACACCCTTATTAGTGTCTCCCTAGTTAGTATTAATCTCCCCCTTAAAAATATCCAGAGGAGATTAGTATAATTTGACATCATGTACGGTATGGATATTGTGGGCCGAAGGGCCTGTCCTCCACTGTACTTGTCCATGTTCTATTGTAACCCCCAGTGTGATACGATGCTGCCTTACAACAGGCTGCCCACAGTGGTGACTCCAGCATGTGTGAAAGATACCACAGGCAAGTGAAACGTGGATGAAAGCGAAACGTTCCCAAAACTGGTCCAACGGCCGTGAGCGTGAAGCCTCCGGCAGAAAACAATGTCCCTGCTTCAACAACAATCAATGGTTCTTCTGCTTCACTTGATTCAGTCAAAACTGAAACTGGTGCAATGGGCTCCAATCTAGAGTCAAGGAGTTGTACAGCATGGAGCCAGGCCCTTCAGCCCAACATGCCCATGCTGACCAACTACATGCCCCATCTACACTAGTCCCACCTGCCTACATTTGGCCCATCTCCCTTCAAACCTGTCCTATCCATGTACCTGTCCAACTTGTAGGAAGGAAAATAGTCACACGTTCTAGGAGAAACATTAGGCCATTCGGCCCATCTACAACATAGGCCATTCGGCCCATCTACTCCGCTGTTCAATCCTGGCTGATCTATCTTTCCCTCCTAACCCCACTCTCCTGCCGTCTCTCCATAACCCCTGACTCCCGTACAAATCCACGACCATCTGTGGCAATGAATTCCTGGTACAGATCCACCACCCTGTAGCTAAAGGAATCCCTCGTCACCTTGCTCAGACTCATGTCGGTCAGCGGCAGTGTCAGCTTGTACTTACTTCCAGCGCAGCGGGATGCGTCGATCTTCTTGAAGCCGGTGGGACAAGCGCAGGTGTAGTTGGTGCTACTGGGAAGGCAGAGGTGACTGCAGCCTCCATTATCAGCTCCACAGCGGTTTTTCCCTGCTCGAATAACAGAAAGCACAACACACATAAATATCACACTGTCGGGCAGCACGGAATCAGGCAATGTATTTATCTCCAGAGCAACACCATTGCACTCTGGTACACGTGACTATAACAATCTAAACCTACACTCTCTCATCCTCTGTATGTGCAGCTCTCCGCTCCCCCGAGTTACTCCAGCATTTTGTGTCCATCCAAATTAAACTAACAACTAGCCTGGTTGTCAGTCTTCCTGCGTGCGTGTTAGTCAGCCTGTGGTCCACACCACAACACTCAGGCCAGCTCGGTGTGGCCACAACTTCACTCCTTTAACAATCAAATATCATAGAATCCAACTGACCTAATAAGCAAAAAGGACACTTCGTGCTGGAGTAACTCAGAGGCTCGGTCAGTTAGATGACGTTTCTCTGGATTAGTCTAAACAAGGGTCGCAACCCGAAACGTCACCCTTCCATGTTCTCCACAGATGCTGCCTGACCCGCTGAGGTACTCCAGCACTCTGTGTCTTTTAAAAAAAAACCTGCGTCTGCAGTTGCTTGTGTAATAAGGGATTATGAACAAATTAATAACTACATTTACCTGACAATAAACAGGAAGTTGGAAGTTTGTATTTTTTGCTAACAGACGCAGAAAGAATATCTTGAATTTTAAAAAAAAGCAACCTTTTCTTAAATAGAGGAACAAAAGTCTTTTAAAAAAAACACAAGGATTGAATTAATTCCATTAATGTTTTTAAAGCAAGTTTCTATGATCTATGAAAGATTCCTGGTTCAGCCGGCAACTTCTTACCTGCAGGCTGCCGTTGTGGGTGAAGTGTGTGGATGTCCATTGGGAAGTGGAGTTTATTGCGGATGATCTCCTGATTTTTCCCGGTGAACTTGTTGGCACTGTTTATGCTTTTCGTGTGCCAATCTGTCCAGTACAGGCTATCCTCAAACACAGTGATGGCAAAAGGATGTGGCAGGCCTGAAAATAAATCGACAATCACACCTTGATATTGCCAGGCAAGGCCTTGTTATGTTGGAGAAACTGACCATTCATGGAAGGACTCAAAGTGCTGGAGTAACTCAACGGGTCAGGCAGCATCTCTGGAGAACTAGGATAAACGACCTTTCAGATGAACAAGGGTCCCGACCTGAAATGTCACCCATTCCTTCTCTCCAGAGATGCTGCCTGACCCACTGAGTTACTCCAGCACTCTGTGAAACGTCACCTATCCATGTTCTCCACAGATGCTGCCTGACCCGCTGAGTTACTCCAGCACTCTGTGAAACGTCACCTATCCATGTTCTCCACAGATGCTGCCTGACCCGCTGAGTTACTCCAGCACTCTGTGAAACGTCACCTATCCATGTTCTCCACAGATGCTGCCTGACCCGCTGAGTTACTCCAGCAATCTGTGTTCTACACAGTGTAAGTAGGTGATTTATAAAGTCAAGCGATATAGATTTCAAGGCATGATGTGGGTTTTCAAAAGTAATCCTGCATCATGAATAAAGAGCAAGTGTGGAGTGTAGACAGCCTAATCCTCAACGCCTGTGTGTATGTGGGCTGGCACCGTGTGGGCTGGCACCGTGCTGAGAGTGGTCTCCTTTAACGATTCAGCTGCTCTGATGATCAGGTAACAAACTGAAACTCAGCATGTGGTGAGCTCACTCTGAACTCTTCCTCCCGTGGCTTTATCAAGCAGCATCTGTGTGTGTCTGTTCCCCCAATCCCCCAGTCTGCTACTATCTATGTGCTAGTGATTTATACATGAGTAAGTGATGAGCAGGCACAGTGTTTGTGCACAGAACAGGAGTGGAGGCCCACAACAAGCCCTCGTTTCTCCCCTCTTCATTCACAGGTCAGCTGCAACACTAACCGTGAATGCAGAGAAAACTATTGTGTGCCGGAGTAATCAATCTCACGTCTGTCTGTCTCTCTGTCTGCCTGTCTGTCTGTCTGTCTGTCTGTCTGTCTGTCTGTCTGTCTGTCTGTCTGTCTGTCTGTCTGGCAGCCTGTTGGTTTGAGTGAAAACTGTGTTTTCACGGGGATTCGCTGAGAAATCCAAGCCGCCAGCATTTATTGTAAAGAAACATTCTTTGATAAGAAGCTGTATTTAGGTGGCTTTTGTCCCTGGGTTTTCCATGCTGGTTCTGAACGGCACCATTCATTACATATCTTTGAACACAGATGACAGATAACAACTGGGCCAGGTGTGTACATTCACAAACAAAGGGAGGATGATCACTGGCTCTTTGCTTCGCTGACGATTCTGCATGTTTCCACATCAAACACAGAACACTACAAAGCCCAGGACAAACGCAGCAGAGCCACTGTTAACCCGTTAACACAAAGAACCTCAGAGGCTACGTCCATTTTTGGAATGAAATATTGTAAACTGATACACATGCCTGCAGTTAAGCTGCTGGTAATCAATGGGATCAATTTCAATTGTATTATATGTTATAATTCCTCACATATTAGTAACAGCTTTGTACACTGCCCAAACTGAGAGAGACAGAGTTTGGGAGTCTTGTTGTTTTCGTTCAGTCAAAATTGAAGCTGATTTTTAGGCAACATGTACTCTGGGTTCAAGATTCAATGGCTTGAAATTCCAGCCCATTCTCTCCTGTTTCACGAGCTGCTGGAGGTGATCCCGGCCATTATCATTTACCATTTATCATTGCCAACACATTTTCCATACTGCCCTTAAACTGAATGGTTTATAAACGATACAACAAGCATTTCTGAAACAAACAATTTAGTTTAGTTTAGAGATACAGCGTGGAAACACCGAGTCCACACTGACCAGTGATTCCCGCACTAACACTATCCTACACACCAGGGTCAATTTACATTTTACAAAGCCAACTAGCCTACAAACCTGTAGCGGAGCAGCTAAACTAAAGTGAGTCGACCTGCTGATCACAGTAGATGAGGAACACACCTTGACTTATCACAGCTTTCCTGTTGTGACCATCAAGGTCAGCCCGCTCGATCACATGGTGCTTGGCATCAACCCAGTACATCTTCTGACCGGCGTAGTCAATGGTGAGGCCGTTGGGCCAGAAGAGACGTGTGTCTGCGATGATCTTGCGATTGGACCCATCCATGGCAGCGTATTCTATACGCGGAGTATTGCCCCAGTCTGTCCAATATATAGTTCTACAAAAAAGCAACCACAGCTTGAGCACACAAGGAGGAAGCGACCATTTTGGTTCAAGGATACATTGGGATTTTTGCACAATAATCAGAAAACAAACAGGAATAAAAGAAAGTGAGCAGTGAGGCCAAATATTAAAAATGTCGATGCAAGGAACTGCAGGTGCTGGTTTACCAGAAGTGCTGGAGTAACTCAGCGGGTCAGGCAGCATCTGTGGAGAACATGGATAGGTGACGTTTTAGGCTGGGACCCTTCAGAGAGGCTGAGTGCAGAGATGCTGCCTGACCCACTGAGTAAACACAGCACTTTGTGTCTTTTACTTCATTAGGTTGCTATTCAAATGTAAATGATTATTTTAGATTTTCCCAGTTTGTACCTATATATAATGTTAACATTCGCAGGGAGATTGTGTGATATTTGTGTCGGGCAATCAGTGTATACCACGTCAGGTCATATAAATCATCAGCTTCAGTGGAAACGCAACCTGCATGTGAGATGAAACTCAGCATTTCTAATTCTTCGTAAATAATATTTTTGGTTGCATGAGTTGAAGTAAGTTTTGCAGAAATATGGAGATATAATGTTATAATGGCATTCTGAAATGAATGCATGATCTTTGATTAACATAATCGCTATCGAGCATTACTGGGACAGGTTGGGCAGCTAGGACTTGATTCCTTGGAACGCAGGAGGATGAGGGGTGATCTTACAGAGGTGTATAAAATCACCAGGTGAATGTACAGAGTGTTTTACCCAGCGTAAGGGAATCAAGAACTCGACATAGGTTTGAGGTGAAAGGAAAAAGATTCAATAGGAACCTGAGGGGCAACTTTTTCACAAGTGGGTGTATGGAACAAGCTGCCAGAGGAGGTAGTTGAGGCTGGGACTATAACAACATTTAAAAGGCACTTGGACAGGTGTGGATAGGACAGGTTGAGAGGGATGTGGACCATATGTGGGCATATGGGACTCACTTAGATGGGGCATCTTGGACAAGTTGGGCTAAGGGCATATTTCCATGCCCAATGGAATAACAGCAGACAAGCCTGGCTATTGGCAATAACTTCTTCCAAACTTTTTTAACACAGCAGACTTAAAATGAAAAAAATGTCATCGTGGTTATCAGTTTGTTTTCAATAAGATGATCACACAAGTGTGACATATTACAAGCAAACATGTGCTGGAAACAACACATGGAAGAAAACACAACTTGCTCAATGTTGTGTGAAATTTGCTTTGTGAAATTTAATTAAAGTAGATCAGAAAACATTTCAGAATTTGTTTGTAAAAATTGCCTTACAAAGATTTACAATTCTCTACCCAACTCCGGTGGGAAAAATTAATTGTCCTGCTTTGGAGAATTCAATCAATTATATCATTATAAAACATTACAAGTCGTTGCAATGACACAGAGTTCATGTGATGCATTTCAGAAGAGATTTACTTTGCTGCACAGCCCCACTGGTACGAGGCTATACCTTTCCACTCCTGTAAATACATCTCTGCTCATTCTAAAGGGATTGGGCACAATTGATTTTCCAGAGGCCGGGAATGAAATATGTTTTGTAAATCAAAACGATGTCGGTGAAGCTGGAATTACCAATCAAAAGAATTCAAGAAAGGGGCAGACCAGTGAAGAATCCATTTGTTTTGTGAGGGAAAATAATCAAAATCTCTGTCGTCTGGCCATAAGCATTTTTCAGATTCAACATTAAATCAAATCATGACCATTGTGCCTCTGTGAAACTTAAAATCACAACCACTCTAAAGACGTGCAGGTTTGCAGCTTCATTGGCTTGGTATAAATGTAAATTGTCCTTATTGTGCGTGAGATAGTGCTAGTGTGCAGGGATGTGTTTAAGAAGGAACTGCAGATGCTGGAAAATCGAAGGTAGACAAAAGTGCTGGAGAAACTCAGCGGGTGCAGCAGCATCTATGGAGCGAAGGAAATAGGCAACGTTTCGGGCCGAAACCCTTCTTCAGACTGATGTAGGGTGGGGGAAGGGGGGATGGGAAGAAGAAAGGAAAAAGGAAGAGGAGGAGCCCGAGGGCTGAGGGAGAGCTGAGAAGGGGAGGAGACAGCAAAGGCTACCGGAAATTGGTGAATTCAATGTTCATGCCACTAGGGTGCAGACTGCCCAAGCGGAATATGAGGTGCTGCTCCTCCAATTTCCGATGGTGCTCACTCTGGCCATGGAGGAGGCCCAGGACAGAGAGGTCGGATTCAGAATGGGAGGGGGAGTTGAAGTGCTGAGCCACCGGGAGATCAGGATGGTTAATGCGGACCGAGCGGAGGTGTTCGGCGAAACGATCGCCAAGCCTACGCTTGGTCTCACTGGGATCAAGCAGGGATCGCTGGTTGGCATGGACTTGGTGGGCCGAAGGGCCTATTTTCACACTGTATCTCTAAACAAAACTAACCCACTCCCCAATTACTTAAACCACCCTGGTTGTTGGCAGTACCTGACACTAAACCAGATATTAGAAGCACTTTTCAACGTTTACTGTCATAGATCTGCAGGAGCACACTAGGTTAGACTTCATTGATGCTTAGAGAATGATCAGACATTTATCTTCATAGTTTGGCTGTAATGGCGGGACTGTCATATGTTGATAGAATGGAGCAGCTGGGCTTGTACACTCTGGAGTTTAGAAGGATGAGAGGGAATCTTATTGAAACATATAAGATTATTAAGGGTTTGGACACGCTAGAGGCAGGAAACGTGTTCCCGATGTTGGGGAGTCCAGAACCAGGGGTCACAGTTTAAGAATAAGGGGTAAGCCATTTAGAACGGAGACGAGGAAACATTTTTTCTCACAAAGAGTTGTGAGTCTGTGGAAGTCTCTACCTCAGAGAGCGGTGGAGGTCGGTTCTCTGGATACTTTCAAGAGAGAGCTAGATAGGGCTCTTAAAGATCGCAGAGTCAGGGGATATGGAGAGAAGGCAGGAACGGGGTACTGATTGGGGATGATCAGCCATGATCACATTGAATGGCGGTGCTGGCTCGAAGGGCCGAATGGCCTCTACTCCTGCACCTATTTTCTATGTTTCTATGTTTCTATGACCGGCAGCCTATGGCAGCCAGGTGACCTTCCGTGGAGATGGGTTCAGGTGTGTTGGTTCACTTGGGGCATCCAATCAGTGAGTGAACGGGTGTCAGAGGTTATGGGGGGAAGGCAGGAGAATGGGGTTAGGAGGGAGAGATAGATCAGCCATGATTGAATGCAAGAGTAGACTTGATGGGCCGAATGGTCTAATTCTGCTCCTATCACATGACCTTATGAGTGAAAAGTGTATCATTTCTACAAGAGCTGGAGCTGAAAGCTTAAAGACTCACCCCTCCATTGGATGCAGGGCAATGGCACGAGGCTTCTCCAAGTTCTCCCACAACAGCACTTTCCTCTGAGTCCCGTCAAGATTTGAGACCTCAATACGTGACGTGCCAGAGTCCGTCCAGAACAGCTTGTTGTGGATCCAATCAATGGCCAGACCACCTGAAACCGGTGAAGATTGTGGACTTATTTTACATTGGTCATCAATATACTTCTACTTCAAAAACCACAACCAAAACCTCTTTGTAGCCAGAAAGAATGACATGATAGTACATAAAAGTTTCAGTGCAGTCTGAAACATTCTGTAATTAAAGTTTCCGTTTCATAACCAGACCCAGTGAAAATAAACATTCCAGTCGCCAGAGATGCCAAGCAGATATAGATCAGAAGTACAACTACAAATGGCCCGCAATGTATTTAGACCGTTGTTCAGTAATAGCAACTAAATAATAATTCAACGTTTCAAGACATGTTTACACATTGGAACATGACCACATGCGTTAATGAAACTGCGCCCTCCATCCTGGTCCTTGTGGGCTGATGATTTCAACAATATTCCCATGACCGTGCCACACCACAGCTGCAGCTTGGATCAATGGGTCAACACAAAATGGTGGACACTTTAGTGGTCCATCACAGTACTGACCTCCCCATCATCGAAGGGATCTACAGGGGCCGCTGCCTCAAAAAGGCAGCCAACATCATCAAAGACCCACACCACCCTGGCCACACTCTCATTCACCCCTGCTGCCATTGGGAAGAAGGTACAGGAGCCTGAAAACTGTAACGTCCAGGTTCAGGAACAGCTTCTTTCCAACATCCATCATGCTATTAAACACCACAACCTTCAACTAAGCTCCGAACTATGAATGGTCTGGGCTACACTATGGATTGTCTGGGTCACACTATGAATGGTCTGGGCTACACTATGGATTGTCTGGGTCACACTATGAATGGTCTGGGCTACACTATGGATTGCCTGGGTCACACTATGAATGGTCTGGGCTACACTATGGATTGCCTGGGTCACACTGGACACATTGGGCTTGGTTTTATTTTGCACTATATTGAATATTTTATTTATTGAACCTTTTTGTATGTTTATTGTTACCTGTTAAGTGTGTGGCAGAGTGAACGGACGGATACCGTGTCCCAAATATGCCCACATGTCTGGGGCATCTGCATTTGACAACGCACGCACTCATGTCTGGGACTTGCTCCCAATCACTGCATCACAATGCACAGATGGGAGGTTGAGTGGGAAACTGGCCGTGTGCCCCTGCTTCAGAGTCTTGCCACGGGCTCCTGAGTCCACGCAAGATCCCACAACTTCCCTTTAACATTTCATACAAAATATGATACCTCCAGTGATGTAATACTCCATCAAAAGACACAGAGTGCCTGAGTAACTCAGTGGGTCAGGCAGCATCTCTGGAGAACATGGATAGGTGATATTGAGTCTATGGACTGTCTGTTGCATGATGGACTCTTGGCATTTTCCACAAGTGTGCAGGTTATTCATTGATTGATTGTCCATTATACATCATCTATGAGTACTGTGTTTACAGGCCTGTTCTGCTGCTGCAAGTCAGAATTCCATTGTCCCATTGTGGGTACATTTGACAATGAAACATTCTTGACCTTTGACAGTCGTCTGTCCTGTTAGCCAGGCTGTGTTACCCGGCCCACAGCTTCACCGATGAATCCTGCCAACACAGGAGACATTAAATGCTGCCTCCAAACGTCAACCTTAGCCAGCTCTGTGTGGTGCAGACCATGAATAATTATGCTCATGGGGCAAGCAATTTAGTTGCAGGAGCCCATACTGTCTGATGACTCATTTGTAAGTTAATGCATAATCCCACTGCACACAGTCATCTTCCTGCACAGTGTGACACGCTCCATACATTTTGAAACAACGCTCTCTGGGCAGCCTTGATGAGATGGCAGAGATTCTTAAAATGCAAGAATGATGGAATAAACTCCTGCCTCTCCCCGCCCTCCCCCCCCCAGTAATGAGTGGGAAGAAACGTCACCTATAGCCGCCTGTACCTGGACTCTCGAGGCCTGTTGACACAACTTCCTCCACATTGCTCCCGTTCAGGTTTGCCTTCATGATGCGGTCTAGAGTGACGTCTGACCAGAAGACCAGCTCCTTGCTGTGGTGGAAGTCCAGCGCGATGGCGTTCTCCAGATTGTTGAGCAGGAGCGTGTACTCAGAACGGCGGGGCAGCACTTGGCGGATGTCAATGCGGTTGGCAAAGAGTAGCACCGGCTCAGGCCCTGGGGGAGAATAATCACACGGGGGCATTAGACACTGATCACACGGGGCCACTAGACACTGCTCACACGGGGCCACTAGACACTGATCACACGGGGCCACTAGACACTGATCACACGGGGCCATTAGACACTGATCACATGGGGCCACTAGACACTGATCACACGGGGCCACTAGACATTGATCACACGGGGCCATTAGACACTGATCACACGGGGCCACTAGACACTGTCCCATTAATACACGGGGCCATTAAGACACTGCCCCATTAATACACGGGGCCACTAGACACTGCCCCATTAATACACGGGGCCACTAGACACTGCCCCATTAACACACGGGGCCACTAGACACTGCCCCATTAATACACGGGGCCACTAGACACTGCCCCATTAATACACGGGGCCACTAGACACTGCCCCATTAATACACGGGGCCACTAGACACTGCCCCATTAACACACGGGGCCACTAGACACTGCCCCATTAACACACGGGGCCACTAGACACTGCCCCATTAACACACGGGGCCATTAGAACACATATTGATCGCATTATATACGGTGTAATGTTGGGGGCACTCACCCAGCGCCTTGCAGCCACGTTTGTCAGGCCGCAGCTCGTAGCCCTGCACGCACCAGCAGTGGAAGCTGCCGTCTCTGTTGGTGCAGCCCTGGCTGCAGTACCCATCCTCCGCACACTCGTCCACGTCTGCGGGAAGCAGCACAACAACGTCAATGTAGGAAGCGACCGCAGATGCTGCATTACACCGAGTCCAGGCCAGCACTGTCTCGCAGCGGTAGAGTTGCTGCCTCACAGCGCCAGACACCCACCATGGGCCGTCACAATCAGTCACGACATGTCAGGCTGTCTGGCCTCCGCAGCCTCCAACCCTATCGTTCCCCAGCCCCGCACGGCCCACCTTCACCTTCTCCCCACCACTGCCCCGGCAAACCCATTGCTCCTTCCTGCTCCTGCTCCACGGAAATCATTCCCACCTACCTCAACTCCATCCTATCCCCCTGGTCCAATCCCTCCCTACCTATGTCCCAGATGCCTCACAAGCAGAGTCTGAAGAAGGGTCTCGACCAGTGTTAGGTAACGGACCGAGAAACACCCCCACCTTTCCACCCCCTCCCCCATTTCACCCCCTCCATTCATTGTGCCCCACCAGGGTTTGCACCCATTTTCTCTCCCCCACCCTGCCCCTCCCCAGCCCATCCACTCATATTCCTTCCTCTAACTGCATTTCAAGCCTCTTTTATCCTTATACTTATCGCACACTTTATGTCCATTCATCCCTGACTTTCCCAACCATTTGCCAAACAGTATCCACCTATCACTTGCCAGGATAAGCACAAGATGCTGGAGTAACTCAGCGGGTCAGGCAGCATCTCTGGAGAGAAGGAATGGGTGACGTTTCAGGTTGAGATCCTTCTTCAGACTGGACTCGAAATGTCACCCATTCTTACTCACCAGAGATGCTGCCTGACCCACTGAGTTACTCCAGCACTCTGTGAAACGTCACCTATCCATGTTCTCCACAGATGCTGCCTGACCCGCTGAGTTACTCCAGCACTCTGTGTCCATTCGGGTGATTGTGGTAGCTGGAGGTCCGTACCTTGGCAGGACTTGCCGTTGTCCAGCAGGCGATAGCCAGTGTGACAGGTGCACTGGACCAGGTCTCTGTCCAGCTGACATTTTTGCTCACATCCCCCATTGCTGATGTTGCAACTCTCCTCCGTAGAGCGTTCACCTGAATCAAAGCACACGCATGCCGTTAATACAACGCATCTTCACTGCATTCCCGTTAAGTCACTAAAGGTGTAACTGGAAATTGATAACAACAATCGGCCAAGGGCGCTGATCAAATATGTGGCAAGGAATTGCAGATGCTGGTTTAAACCGTAGATAGACACGAAAAGCTGGAGTAACTCAGCGGGACAGGCAGCATCTCTGGAGAGAAGGAATGGGTGATGTTTCTGGTCTGAAGAAGGGTCTCGACCCGAAACGTCATCTATTCCTTTTGTCCAGAGACGCTGCCTGCCTGTCCCGCTGAGTTACTCCAGGGCCGCTGATTAATGTCATCAAACAGAACACACAATAAAGGGCCTGTCCCACTTGGTCACATTGACTGACGTGTCAGGGTCGCTGAAAGATTTTGAACATTTCAAAATCCAGCGGTGACAAAAAAAATGTTGCGACACTTGAGGAGACACCGCACGTCAATATGTCGTCACGCCGCGACTATTTCGGTGACCTGATACGTCAGTCAATGATGCCGGCAGTCGCCGAAATAAATCGGCAAGTGGGACAGGCCCTTAAGGTTATACATCTAATGGTTCAGATTGCAGGGAGATGGGGAGAGGGTGGGGCTGTGATCAACGCATGATGTTAAAGACCACAGGCGTGTGGGGCTGTCGATTTGATGGCGTGGAATTGGTGTACTGATGTTGAGAAGGATGGATGATCAGTAGGTGTCCTCAAGACCCACCCGCCACGTCAGTTACAGTTGCTCGACAATTTAGCATCATAGTTTATATCGAGACCCTTCGTCAGTCTGAGGAGGTGAGTCTGAAGAAGGGTCTCGACCCGAAACGTCACCTCTTCCTTTTCTCCGGAGATGCTGCCTGACCCGCTGAGTTACTTAAGCACTTTGTGTCTATCTAAAGGGAGGCTGTGACAGATTAAACTGCAGACTGTGTGAAGTAGATATATATTTTAAAGTCTAATCTGTGGTGCTGGTGTCCCGTGATGGGGTGGTGTAGATCCAGACTTACGGCAGCTCTGGTGTGGACTTTCGTCTGTGGCATCTTCACAGTCATGAGCCCCATTGCACACCTTGCGTTGCCCAATACAGCGGCCATTGCCACAGGTGAACTGATCGGGGGAGCAGTGCGAGATCTCTGTCAACACAAGAGCAAGAATTATCCCACAGCCGTCACTTCGCAGCTCTCACCTGGAGCTCTCACCTGGAGCTCTCACCTGGAGCTCTCACCTCGCAGCTCTCACCTCGCAGCTCTCACCTGGAGCTCTCACCTGGAGCTCTCACCTGGAGCTCTCACCTCGCAGCTCTCACCTGGAGCTCTCACCTGGAGCTCTCACCTGGAGCTCTCACCTGGAGCTCTCACCTGGAGCTCTCACCTGGAGCTCTCACCTGGAGCTCTCACCTGGAGCTCTCACCTGGAGCTCTCACCTGGAGCTCTACCTACAGCGCTGGCACAGAGCACAACACCAGGATATCGCACGCCTCAATTGTGGAAAATTAGTTCCAATATTAAAAATTATTGGAAAGTCGTGCAAAAGTTTTTTTGGGATAAAGTTGTACTTTGAGGGTTTTGTTAGAATAATAAAATGTCAGGATTAGAGCCATGGAGTCTTACAGCACGGAAACAGGCCCTTCGGCCCAACGCGCCCATACCGACCAAGATGCTCATCTACACTAGTCCCAATTGCCCACATTCTGTCCATACCCCTCTATATATTAGTGTGTAGGAAAGAACTGCAGATGCTGGATTATACCGAAGATGGACACAAAATGGTGAAACCTGGCTGTGGTCTATCTTCATTTTGTGTCTGTCTTCCCTTTATACCTTTCCTGTCAGGTACTGTTGTAACATTTAAGAGACATTGGACAGGTTCATGGATAGGACAGGTTGAGAGGGATATGGGCCAAGCACAGGTTAGTGGGACTTGTGTAGATGGCGCATGTTGGTGGGTGTGGGTACATTGGGCTGGAGGGTCTATGTGTGCTTGCTGTGTGACTGTGTCTAAGTTGCTTATGTACATGTTGGTGGGTGTGGGTGGGTGTGGGTGGGTGTGTGGGTGTGGGTGTGGGTGGGTGGGTGTGGGTGTGGGTGGGTGAGTGGGTGTGGGTGTGTGTGGGTGGGTGTGTGTGGGTGGATGGGTGGGGGTGGGTGTGGGTGTGTGTGGGTGGGTGTGTGGTGGGGGGTGGGTGGGGGGGCGGGGGTGGGTGTGGGTGGCGTGGGTGGTGGTGGGTGGGTGGGGGTGGGTGGGTGGGTGGAGTGGTGGGTGGGTGGGATGGGTGGGGGTGGGTTGGTGGGGGTGGGTGTGGATGTGGGTGGGTGTGGGTGTGTGGGTGGGGGTGGGTGTGGGTGGATGTGGGTGGGTGTGGGTGGGGGTGGGTGTGGGTGGGTGGGGGTGGGTGTGGGTGGGGGGGGTGGGTGTGGTGTGGGTGGGTGGTGGTGTGGGTGGGGTGGGGGTGGGTGGTGGGGGGTGGGGGGGGTGGGGGGGGTGTGTGTGGGGGTGGGGTGTGGGTGGGTGGGGGTGGGGTGTGTGGGGGTGGTGGTGTGGTGGGTGGGGTGGGTGGTGGGGGTGGGTGTGGGGTGGGGGTGGGTGTGGGGTGGTGGGTGGGTGTGGGTGTGGGTGGGTGGGTGGGTGGGTGGGTGTGGGTGGGTGGGGGGTGGGTGGGGGTGTGGGTGGGGGTGGGGGTGGGTGGTGTGGGTGGGTGTGGGTGGGTGGGTGGGTGGGTGTGGGTGGGGGTGGGTGGGTGGGTGTGGTGGTGGGTGGGGGTGGGTGTGGGTGGGTGGGGTGGGTGTGGGTGGGGGTGGGTGGGTGGGTGTGGGTGTGTGGGTGTGTGGGTGTGTGGGGGTGGGTGTGGGGGTGGGTGGGGGTGGGGGTGGGGGTGTGGGTGGGTGTGGGTGGGGGTGGGGGGGGGGGTGGGTGGGTGGGTGGGGGGGTGGGTGTGGGGGGGGGGGTGGGTGGGTGTGGGTGGGTGTGGGGTGGGTGTGGTGGGTGTGGGTGGGTGGGTGGGTGTGGGTGGGGGTGGGTGTGGGTGGTGCGTGGGTGTGGGTGGGGTGTGGGTGGGTGTGGGTGGGTGTGGGTGGGGTGTGGGTGGGGGGTGGGTGGGTGTGGGGGGGGTGGGTGGGGGGGGGTGGGTGGGGTGGGGGGTGTGGGTGGGTGGGGGGGTGGGGGTGGGTGGGGGTGGGTGGGGGGTGTGGGGTGGGTGGTGTGGGGGTGGGTGGGGGTGGGTGTGGGTGGGGGTGGGTGTGGGTGGGGGTGGTGGGGGTGGGGGTGGGTGTGGGGGTGGGTGGGTGGGTGTGGGTGGGGGGGGGTGGGTGTGTGTGGGTGGGGGTGGGGGTGGGTGTGGGGGGGTGGGGTGTGGGGGGGGTGGGTGTGGGTGGGGTGGGGGTGGGGGTGGGTGGGGTGGGGGTGGGTGTGGGTGTGGGTGGGTGGGTGTGGGTGGGTGTGGGTGGGTGGGTGGGTGGGGGGGGGTGGGTGGTGGGTGTGGGTGGGTGGGTGGGTTGGGTTGTGCGGTGGGTGTGGGTGGGTTGTGGGTGGGGTGTGGGTTGGTGTGGGGGTGGGTGTGGGTGGTGGTGGGGGTGGGGGGTGGGTTGTGGGTGGGTGGGTGGGTGGGGTGGGTGTGGGTGGGTGTGGGTGTGGGTGGGTGTGGGTGGGTGGGTGGGTGGTGGTGGGTGTGGGTGGGTGTGGGTGGGTGTCGGTGGGTGGGTGTGGGGGTGGGTGTGGGTGGGTGTGGGTGGGTGGGTGGGTGGTGATGGGTGTGGGTGGGTGTGGGTGGGGGTGGGTGTGGGGGTGGGTGTGGGTGGGTGTCGGTGGGGGGGTGGGTGGTGGTGGGTGGGGGAGGGTGGGTGTGGGTGTGGGTGTGGGTGGGTGTGGGTACATTGGCCAGGACTCTCTGTGCCCGCTGTGCGCCTGTGTCTACGTTGCGTATTTACCTGTCTTCTCGCAGTCCTCCTCGTCACTGTTGTCGGTGCAGTCGTCCTCACCGTCGCATCTCCACGCCAGGCGAATGCAGCGGCCCGACTTGCAGCGGAACTGCTCCATGGTGCACTGCGATGCAGCTGTACGACAACAAGACATACACATGCTAGCGCTCTCCCCTCAGCTTAGTGTAGAGATACAGCGCGGAAACAGGCCCTTCAGCCCACCGAGTCTGCACCGACCAGCGATCCCCGCACACAAACACCATCCTACACACACTAGGAACAATTTACATTTATACCAAGCCAATTAACCTACAAACCTGCACGTCTTTGGAGTGTGGGAGGAAACCGAAGGTCTCGGAGAAAACCCACGCAGGTCACGGGGAGAACGTACAAACTGCGCACAGGCAGCACCCGTAGTCGGGATGGAACCCGGGTCTCTGGCGCTGTGAGGCAGCAACTCTACCCGCTGCACCACCGTGCCGCCCCGATGCGGTGGTAAAATAGCATCCGTTACCAGCCTCCCATTGACCATTTTACAGGGCAGTGATTTATCATCAAACCACAACCAGAGAGTAGTGTTGAACTACTAGCTACCTCATTGGTGGCCCTCAGACTATCCTTGATCAGATTTTGCTGGCTTTACCTTGCGCTAAACCTTATTCCCCTATCATGTATCTGTACACTGTAAATGGCTCGATTGTAATCATGTATTGTCTTTCCGCTGACTGGTTAGCACGCAACAGAAGCTTTCCACTGTACCTCGGTACACGTGACAATAAACTAAACTCAACTTACTGCAATTTCTCTCGTCGGACTGGTCGTCGCAGTCAAAGTCACCGTCGCATTTCCAGCCGGCGTTGATGCAGAGCCCGCTGTTGCAGAGGAACTCGCCCGACCGACACGGGTGGTGTGAGGCTGCAGGAACAAGCAGAAGACACGCTGATCGATGCATTGCCGTGAGCAGCCGTGGAGGACAAGACAATGGATACTTCTCCACAGATTGACAGATTGGTGATTAGTGCGGGTGTCAGGGGTTATGGGAGAGGGCAGGAGAATGGGGTTAGGAGGGTGACACAATACAACTCCTCCTCCCTCTGTCGTGGGGCAGACTAACCCCCCCCCCCCTCCCCACAATCTATGCACATCCCTAATCCTTTCCATTCGTCACTTTAAATCCATGCTTCATGTATCTTGTTGTGATTGTGACTGTTGGAAGGTAGACAGAGATGCTGGAGAAACTCAGCGGGTGAGGCAGCATCTATGGAACGAAGGAATGGGTGACGTTTCGGGTCGAGACCCTTCTTCAGGGGTCAATTTCCCTCCTCGGATGAATAAAGTTCTATTGTATCGTATTGTATCGTAGATCAGCCATGACTGAATGGCGGAGCAGACTTGATGGGCCGAATGGCCTGATTCTGCTCCTTGACCGCATGAACTGTGCAGTAGCAGTGGGGGGATGATTTTTTTGTCTAATTGTAGTCCTGTGGGTCTGTGTCCAAGATGGCTGCCGTGAAGAGAGAGTGGACGCTGGCGCGCTTTGGCTGCCGCTGCTCCCTCTTCACATATGTGTGTTTTTGATTTTCTGTTTTTGGATTGAATTCTGTTTTTAATTTGTGTCTCTGTGATGTCTTTATTACTTGTTATATTCCGATTATATGTTATTCCGATTACTATGTAAGGTGTCCTTGAGATGTCTGAAAGGCGCCCATTAAATAAAATGTATTATTATTATTATTAATATTGCAGCACAACTGTGTTTCCAGAGCTACCCCCGTGGGCACGTATAGTTGGTGGGTTGAGGTGTATTTCTGTGTCTCTGTCACTAGAGGTTCACAGTGAGCAGTGTGGAGCGCAACGTAGAACCAACGTGAAGTTTAGATTATTCCGCTCGCCTGATTGCTTCCACATGTCCCGTGTGAAGATTGCCGCCAAACAGAGGCAGGCTGTTGGAGGCCCTTTCTGCCCTGGCCTATCCTACATACCCAACTAATACCAGCACCCCAGACATTATTAAAACAAGTGTTTCCACAAGATGTTGTCAGTATCTAGCATGCCATGGTCATTGTGAAATACAGCTGCACATTTACAAGAGGCAGTCTCAATCTCAGCCTGATTACAATTGCTAACTCCGCCTGTAACATCATTTGTCTGAAGAAGGGTCCTGACCCGAAACGTCACCTATCCATGTTCTTCACAGATTCTGCCTGACCCGCTGAGTTACTCCAGCACTCTGTGAAACGTCACCTATCTATGTTCTCCACAGATGCTGCCTGACCCGCTGAGTTACTCCAGCACTCTGTGAAACGTCACCTATCCATGTTCTCCACAGATGCTGCCTGACCCGCTGAGTTATGGTGCAGCAGCATCTGTGGAGCTAAGGAAATAGGCAACGTTTCGGGCCGAAACCCTTCTGGAAATAGGCAACGTTTCGGGCCGAAACCCAGAAGGGTTTCGGCCCGAAACGTTGCCTATTTCCTTAGCTCCATAGATACTGCTGCACCCGCTGAGTTACTCCAGCACTCTGTGAAACGTCACCTATCTATGTTCTCCACAGATGCTGCCTGACCCGCTGAGTTACTCCAGCACTCTGTGAAACGTCACCTATCCATGTTCTCCATAGATGCTGCTGCACCCGCTGAGTTACTCCAGCACTCTGTGAAACGTCACCTATCCATGTTCTCCATAGATGCTGCTGCACCCGCTGAGTTACTCCAGCACTCTGTGAAACGTCACCTATCTATGTTCTCCACAGATGCTGCCTGACCCGCTGAGTTACTCCAGCACTCCGAGCCTTTCTGATCATTTACGCTGTACATTATTCTCTACTTTGTCTCAAAGTAAAACTCCTGGAGAAATGTTAGCCTTCAGAGACCTTACTGGAATACATATTACTCACATCAGACGTTCCATTGGAGACCTGGGCCTTCCATTGAGACCAGGACTAACCTCAATCTGTGACCTATATTCACTGATAAACTATTCAAGCATTGGTAATCAAACTAATACTAGCCCCACAAACTACATCATAACTACCAACACTCCAGACAAGTCAACAAAGACATGAGAAGGAATCCGTGTGCCCATGAAGTGTTGCTCTTGCTCTACACTTGATGTACGTGCCAAACATGATGCCAAGACTAACTCTTATCTACCAGCACGTGATCCGTATCCCTCCATTCCCTGCATGTCCATGTGCGTATCTAAAAGCCTCTCAAACACCACTATGGTATCTGCTTCCACCACCACCCCCTGGTAGCACGTTCTAGGCACCCACCACCCTCTGTGTAAAAGGTTTCCCCCCGCATCTCCTTTAGACTTTGCCCCTCTCACCTTCCAAAGGAAGGCCCAATTTTGCACTGTTTGGTTTGAAACTGTTTCAGTTCTTTCACATGGGATGACATTTGAAGGACAACGTTGCCTCTTAGTGAAACACAGCCTACACTTCACCCATAGCCAAGTCCCAGGTTGACCAATTCACCCAGCCTTGAGTTGGCCAGCTGTCGTATAGAGAGGAATATCTTTGTCGGAAGGCAGAACGTTAAACAGTGAGTGGAAACCAAGAGAACTGCAGATGATGGAAGTGAAATAAAATCAGAAATTGCTGACAAACACTCGTCAGGTAAAGCTTTAATTGGGAAGAGAAACAGAGTTAATATTTAGCACATAGAATGGCCAATCGCATTCCTTGGTCGGGGTAAACATTCTCCTGCAACTGAAACATTCTTGGGTTTTTGAAAGACTAAAGGGCCTGTCCCACCACGAGGTCGCGTAATTTACATGCCAAGGACACGTAAGTGGGACAGGCCCTTACTGATTCTCTGGTCCATCGAGGTGAGTCCATGCTGGAAGCTGAACACCTGCTGTAGGGAGTTGCGGAGTGCAGAGATATTGATGACCTCAGTAATAATACAGTGGTGATTGGCAACTCATGCGTGCTGGTATCTGTTGCAAAGTGAGATCCCATGCCACCACTTCCTGCATTTATTATGAAGATAGACACAAAAAGGCCGGAGTAACTCAGCGGGTCAGACAGTAGAGATGCTGCTTCACCAGCTGAGTTACTCCAGCGTTTTGTGACTCTCCTGGGTTTAAACCAGCATCTGCTGTTCCTTCCTGGTTTTATTATGCCTGATGAATTATCGTGATAAATAATCTAAACCTTTAACACACAAACACACCGAGCAACTCTGGCTGATCTTCACAGTGGTCTCCGGCTGGGGATTGAAACGGAGTGAAATCATAGAGTCTTCCAGCGTGGAAACATCACTAGATTTTGAATTTGCTTCTATTTTTATAGATGATATGGAGGTGTGTGTCGGAACTACAGATACTGGTTTAAACACAAGATAGACACAAAATGCTGGGGTAACTCAGCAGGACAGGCAGCATCTCTGGAGAGAAGGAATGGGTGACGTTTCGGGTTGAGACCCTTCTTCAGATGTGTCTGAATGGGAGGAGTGGCATAAATGTCGCTGACGTCACATCCTGCATCAAGATGAAAGATTTACATCGACGACTGCATTGGTGCCACCTCCTGCACTTCATCCATTTCACCACTAACTTCCATCCGGCACTCAAATACACCTGGACCATTTCCGACACTTCCCTACCATTTCTTGACCTCACTATCTCCATCGCAGGTGATAGACTTCTGACCGACATCCACTATAAACCCACTGACTCCCATGGCTATCTAGACTACACTTCTTCCCACCCTGCTTCCTGTAAGAACTCCATCCCCTACTCCCAATTCCTCCGACTACACCGCATCTGCTCCCAGGATGAGGCGTTCCACACCAGGGCATCTGAAATGTCCTCATTCTTCAGGGAACGGGGGTTCCCCTCCTCCACCATAGATGAGGCTCGCACCAGGGTCTCTTCCATACCCCGTAACACTGCTCTCTCTCCCCATCCCCGCACTCGCAACAAGGGCAGAGTCCCCCTAGTCCTCACCTTTCACCCCACTAGCCGTCACATACAACAAGTAATCCTCCGTCAGTTCCGCCACCTCCAACGTGACCCCACCACTCGCCACATTTTCCCATCTCCCCCCATGTCTGCCTTCCGCAAAGACCGCTCCCTCCGTAACTCCCTTGTCAATTCTTCCCTTCCCTCCCGTACCACCCCCTCCCCGGGCAGTTTCCCTTGCAACTGCAAGAGATGCTACACTTGTCGCTTTCCCTCCCCCCTCGACTCCATTCAAGGACCCAAGCAGTCGTTCCAGGTGTGACAGAGGTTTACCTGCATCTCCTCCAACCTCATCTATTGCATCCGCTGCTCTAGATGTCAGCTGATCTATATCGGTGAGACCAAGCGGAGGTTGGGCGATCGTTTCGCCGAATACCTCCGCTCGGTCCGCAAGAACCTACCTGACCTCCCGGTGGCTCAGCACTTCAACTCCCCCTCCCATTCCCCGTCCGGCCTCTCTGTCCTGGGTCTCCTCCATGGCCAGAACGAGCAACACCGGAAATTGGAGGAACAGCACCTCATATTCCGCTTGGGGAGTCTGCATCCTGCGGGCATGAACATTGAATTCTCCCAATTTTGTTAGCCCTTACTTTCTCCTCCCCTTCCTATCTCTCCCTCAGCCCTCGGGCTCCTCCTCCTCCTTTTTCTTTTCTTCTCCCCCCCCCCCCCCCCCCCATCAGTCTGAAGAAGGGTTTCGGCCCGAAACGTTGCCTATTTCCTTCGCTCCATGGATGCTGCTGCACCCGCTGAGTTTCTCCAGCATTTTTGTCTACCTTCAATGATTAACTAATTGATTAAACTGTAAATGAGAAGTTGGCACTGGACATTTCCACATTGTGCCCACGTATTAAGTTGCTGCAGAGATATGTTCAGCTGCAGCTGCCGAATGTCAGTGTGGTTTATAATGTGAGGTGCGGTTGGGAATCGTGTAACAAGAGGATAGGATTTTACTGCCAATATAGTCTGTGCTTTTAAAAATAGTGCCCTGCTTTCTCAGGAGAAGTACTGTGCAATGTGTACTGAATGAAGGGCCTGAGCTACAGGGAGAGGGTGGGCAGGCTGGGACTCTATTCCTTAGAGTGCAGGAGGATGTGGGGTGGTCTTATAGAGGTGTATAAAATCATGAAGGGAATAGATCGGGTCTTTTACCCAGGGTACGGGGATCAAGAACCAGATAGATTATGGTTAAGATGAGAAGGGAAAGATTTAATAGGAACCTGAGGGGAAACCTTTTCACTCAAGAGGGTGGGGGGTGCATGGAACAAGCTGCCAGAGGGGAAGCTGAGGGAGGGTCTATAAACAGCATTGAAAAGACACAGATACATGGATAGGAGAGAGAGATATGGACCAAACACAGGCAAATGGGGCTGGCTTGCTTGGTGATCTTGGTCGGCATGGGCAAGTTGGGCCGAAGGGCCTGTTTCATCATTTTGAGACAATACACAATAGGTGCAGGAGGAGGCCATTCGGCCCTTTGAGCCAGCACCGCCATTCAATGTGATCATGGCTGATCATCCACAATCAGTACCCCGTTCCTGCCTTCTCCCCATATCCCCTGTCTCCGTTATCTTTAAGAGCCCTATTTTAGATCTGAAAAATAAATAAGACTCCTCCTACAGGGCCTGGGTCCGTGCAGTGTGACTCTGACGATGACTCCATGAATCGACATCCATGGGGAAGGTGAAGGCTCTGGTGTGTGTCTGGTCAGGTTAGAAGGCAAGAGTGAGTTGACCAGTGTGGGTGGTGTCGTGGGGACTGTGTCTAAGGTTCAAACACTGAGCTTTAAAAGGTACACATGTTGAACGTGCTGAATGGGAACAGAATGAGGTGTACTTGCTCCAGCAGACAGTCGACACCAGCGAATATGAAACCATTGCCTCCGTTTGCAGCCCACAAGCTATTTATTATTTCATAATTACCTCACAATGCATGCGCTAGTCTTTCAAATTACATGTTACCATAATAGCCCCTTCCTGCAAGATTATGTTACTGATCACCATCTCTCACTGAAATTACTCTGTGTGTTTCACCAGCCACTGCTTGTTTGTTGTCTGCAGCAGCCGACATTACTGGCTAAAGAACATCACTGGCTTCAGCTAACTAGCGGTCAGCTTCAGCACAGAGAGCTTTGCTTCATACATGGTCAACTAATTCATCAAATGCAGACCAACAGAGTTATGCCCCTGTCCCACTTAGGAAACCTGAACGGAAACCTCTGGAGACTTTGTGCCCCACCCAAGGTTTCCGTGCGGTTCCCGGAGGTTTTTGTCAGTCTCCCTACCTGCTTCCACTACCTGCAACCTCCGGCAACCACCTGCAACCTCCGGGAACCGCACGGAAACCTTGTGTGGGGCGCAAAGTCTCCAGAGGTTTCCGTTCAGGTTTCCTAAGTGGGACAGGGGCATAACTGTCCACACTGCAGGCCAGTGCTGAATGGGTCTCTGATGCCATCACTGCCCATTTTAATCTTTAAAGTAAAATTCAGATGGAATCTTCCACGGTAATTCTACATTTCCACCTGTGTTCAGGACACATGGGATAACCAAAGTGATCTTGTTGCACACTTTATCATTAGTTCAAAATAATTTTTTTTCAAAATAGTTGGACAAAATACAAATCAGTAGATTCTTGATTAGTGCGGGTGTCAGAGGTTACGGGGAGAGGGCAGGATAATGGGGTTAGGAGGGAGAGATAGATCAGCCACGATTGAATGGCAGAGTAGACTTGATGGGCCGAATGGCCTAATTCTACTACTATTCCTTGTGGCCAAAACCAAAATCTCGAGCAGTTCAATTCCAACAAATTGATGTTGTCGAGCTGGAAAGGGTTCAGAGATGATTCACGAGGATGTTGCCAGGACTCGAGGGTCTGAGCTATGGGAGTGGTTGGCAGGCGAGGACTCTATTCCTTGGAGCGCAGGAGGCTGAGGTGTATATAATCATGAGCGGAATCGACAGGGTAGAAGCACGTAGCCTTTTGGACCTTATAATCATATTGGGGCAGAGCCCTCTTGTGGCGACTGTAAGGACAGTCTTACACAGACACAACATGTACGTATTGTGACATCCCAGACCACCAGCCCCAGGTCATTGACTGCCAAGTTTAATTGGGTAGGAATAATGAGAGACTAACCACAATCAGATTCATCGGACCAGTCACCGCAGTCATCATCACCATCACAGTGGTAAACGTCAAGAATGCAACGCCCGTACGCACACTGGAACTCCTCCATGCTGCAGTTGGTGGCAGCAACCTCCGCAGCTGCAACATAATACACAAGGTGACAAGCAGTGTTAATTAGGCGTGGTCACCAGCTACACTGTAGTCTGTTTTATTACCTTCCTCATCTTACCACAACCAGCGAGCGGTGCTGAACTACTATCTACCTCATTGGTGACCCTCGGACTGTCCTTGATCGGACTTTGCAACTTTACCTTGCTCTAAACGTTATTCCTTTATCATGTATCTATACACTGTAAACGGCTCGATTGTAAACGTGTATTGTCTTTCCGCTGACTGGATAGTGCGCAACAAAAGCTTTTCACTGTACACGTGACAATAAACTGAACTGCAAACTGTACCTAAGTTGCACACAGAGTACTGGAGTAACTCAGCGGGTCAGGCAGCATCTCTGGAGAACATGGATAGGTGGCGTCTCAGGTTGGGACCCATCTTAAGACCATTGGGAAACGTCACCTATCCATGTTCTCCACAGATGCTGCCTGACCCGCTGAGTTACTCCAGCACTCTGTGAAACGTCACCTATCCATGTTCTCCACAGATGCTGCCTGACCCGCTGAGTTACTCCAGCACTCTGTGCCTGTCTCAGGTATAAAGCAGCATCTGCAGTTGTTTGCTATTACATACTGTGGTATGACAACATCCCTTCATTCAGACCATACTTGAGCTTTAGTTACACTGATGTGATGTACTGCCCTTCGACAAGAGTCAGCAAACTGATGGGTTGCTGTTTATAAGTGATGGTGATCCTGAATCATTATGACTGATGTGTGAATCACTCTGACAATCTTCTCACTGCTTTGCCTCCTTTGTATTAACCTATAGTTTTAGAGGTGGAGCATGGAAACAGGCCCTTCGGCCCACCGAGTCCCTGTCGGCCCATCGATCATCTGTTCAGACTGTGTTGTTCTGCTATCACCCTATATATTCTGGAGCCAGCACATTTTCAGAATAGTCCACTTTGATAAAATGCCAGACATCGAGTTACCGTTCGTAAAATAATTATTTGTTTCTGCTCTGATTACTTAAGCGTTTAGAAGATTTACTTAATTTTAGAAATACAGTGAAGAAAAAGTCCCTTCGGCCCACTGAGCCCGTGCCGACCAGCGATCCCTGTACACTAGCATTATCCTACACACTAAGGACAATTTACAATTTCATCGAAACCAATTAACCGACAAACCTGTGCGTCTTTGGAGTGTGGGGGGAAACTGGAGCACCCGGAGAAAACCCACGCAGGTCACGGGGAGAACGTACAAACTCCGTACAGACAGCACCCGTAGTCTGGATCGAACGTGGGGCTCTGGCGCTGTGAGGCAGCAACTCTACCGCTGCGCCACTGTGCCACCAGTTTATTGATGAGGTAACTCAGAAAGTGCCTTTGGGAGAAGTGTTATTTATTTTTCAGATCTAAAGTTATGAAACCGGGCTGATTAAACTTATCCATTGAAAATAAGTGAGAGTATCTGCAATGAAACGCGATCATGAGAGCAGCGATTAGTTCCCCATCTGTGCCAGACAGTAGCTCGTCACCGCGATGGCTTTGTTCATGTGCCAGATGTCAAGTCATTCCAGTATTGATGACACCTTGTGATCGGGCAGAAATTATTGTCCTTTTTGTATTTTTCTCATTTTTGCATTTACTAGTTCTACTTGTTTATCATTTCTCAACAAGACAAGAACTCGCTGGAGGCAACCCTGCTCTTTTCTCCCACACAGGGTTTTAATGTCAGGGTGGTGGTGGATCACACGTTGGGGATAATTTCTGGGTGTAGGTTTTTTGTTGGAACCAACTGCAAGGGTGTTTACTGTCAGCGAGCTTTGGCTGCGAAATACTTCACTACATCTGTCATGACTGCTACCCAGCCCGCATCTGCCTCAGGGCAATGTAAACACCTGTAAAACCTCACCAGAGATGAGTAGCAAGATGCAAACAACCTGACACGTTTACAGCGCAGAGCTTTCATCTTGTTGGCTCCAGAGCAAGTCGTGTTTCGTTTTCCTGCTCCAGGATGCAACACATCCAACACTAGCCACTGCATCCATCTTGTAGCTCAGGTGTGGAGTGAGGACCTCCACCCTCAACAACTACACGAATCATCCACCAACAGCAGCCTTGACAGATGCCCCAAAGTGAGGAGATCTGGAATTTACATTCTTCTCCGCATCAACCATTATCAAGGCCCAGCCTCACAGCTGCATGCTATCAAAAGGAATGCATACAATGCAGCTCCAATGAAAACAATAATTGAGCTGCACATTCCCACACATCACACCTGCATGGAGCAGCAGAGAATAGTGGCCCTTTGCCCCTTTGATACGAGAGGTTTGAACTCATCTCATGCCAACTATTACTCTGACGTCTGCCAAGCTATTGATGAAAACTGTGCCAAGAGGTGTCACCATTCTAGCCATTACTGCTACTTGAGGGACCACATCTCTCCAATAAAAGACAGTGGCCCAAAGTTATCCCCAAACGGAGGTCAAATCAAATGTATTAACCCTGTGCTGCAGGCATGGGTCAAAGAGTCTTTTATTGGGTGGCATTACCTTAAAGCTTTGCCCTCTAGTATTCGATTCTCCCATCTTGAGATCTATGCCTCTCATCACTCTACTCAATAACCAAAGGTCTGCAGCCTCATTTTGTTCTGGTATTTTATTTCATTCACATGTTTAAACTGTAATGTTTTATTATTAATGTTTTATGTGTCATTCTTAATTGTTACTGTTTGTCGTGTTGTTACTGGCGGGCGGAGCACCAAGTCTAATTCCTTGTATGTGTACATACTTGGCCAATAAACTTATTCATTCATCATTTTATTTATCAGCTTTAGGATTCGAGAGAAAACAATCCAAGCTGGTCCAGCCTCTCCCTGTAGCTAACTCCTCCCTAGTGCAGGCATCATTCTGGTAAGCTGGACACAAAAAGCTGCAGTATCTCAGCAGGTCAGACAGCATCTTTGGAGAAAAGGAATAGGTGACGTTTCAGGCTGAGACCCTTCTTCAGACTTCAGTCTCGCCCTGAAACGTCATCTATTCCTTTTCTACAGAGAGACTGCCTGAGCCTCTGAGTTACTCCAGCATTTTTGTTCCCGATGTTGGGGAAGTCCAGAACAAGGGGTCACAGTTTAAGGATAAGGGGGAAATCCTTTAGGACCGAGATGAGAAAAACATTTTTCACACAGAGAGTGGTGAATCTGTGGAATTCTCTGCCACAGAAAGTAGTTGAGCCCGTTTCATTGGCTATATTTAAGAGGGAGTTAGATGTGGCCCTTGTGGCTAAAGGGATCAGGGGGTATGGAGAGAAGGCAGGTACAGGATACTGAGTTGGATAATCAGCCACGATCATATTGAATGGCGGTGCAGGCTCGAAGGGCCGAATGGCCTCTACTCCTGCACCTATTTTCTATGTTTCTATGTTTCTATCTTTGGTTTAAACCAGCATCTGCAGTGTCTTCCTGCACATCACTGTGGTAAGAATGTGTTTAAAGTGACTGGAGCAGTGAACATCAGTGTAAAATTACTGTGAGGATAGATTGTTTGCCAGCACTGCCAATCCCTCCTGTAAATACAGGGTCTGGATGTACTGTGTTGCTGTAATTTATTGCTACTTGCTATCTGCAACATGGTGTCTGCAGTGTTGGGCTGGTTAAATCAGACAGCGTTTGTGCTGCTTATGTTATGTGCAGTGAGCTCATCAATCCGTTGAGGCCACCATCCCCAGCAGATGCACGAGTGCTCATTATCCGCACTGTGCCTTCATCAGCGGAGATCAAAGAGGAGTGCGAGGGATCTGGGAGCCGGGGGGCGGTGGGCTCAGCTTTCAAGTCCTCATTAGTTGCAACCAACTCTCAGCCACCGGAACCTGATCTTGTGTCGTCCGTCCATGACTCGTGCATCAGCAGCAGCAGCAGCAGCAGCAGCTTTGCATTTAATAATCTCCTTCCCTTTGTCCAACCATCAGTGTACAAGATGTAGTATTCTTGACGTAGTGGGGAAAGTAACTGTAGCAGAAAGCAGAGTGTGTAAGAGGAGTGTGCGTCCACTCACCATCCTGAACAGCGACTGGCTTTGTAAACAGTGGAGCGAGAATGACCTCATACATTGGAACCGAGTTGCCCCGTGCCAGGGTTTGTACGAGAAACATTGTTTTTAAAATCCATGCCATGTTATTCACCAACTAGAGAGCAGTCCTGGACTACTATCTACATCGTTGTACACCCTCGGAATATCTTTGATCGGACTTTGCTGCCTCTACCTTGCACTAAACGTTATTCCCTTATCCTGTATCAGCCCACTGTAAATGGCTCAACTGTAAACATGTATTGTCTTTCCGCTGACTGGTTGGCACGCAACAAAAGCTTCTCACTGTACCTCGGTACACGTGACAATAAACTAGACTGAACTGGACTCCATGCATCATGGTACACTGGAGTACACCTCCACCCCATTGCGGACATTGGGCTTTGTCTCTGGAACTGATGCGCTACAATGCTGAGAACTATATCCTGCTCTCTGTATCTTCCCCTTTGCTCCACCTATTGGACTTGAGTTGGATTTGATTTATGTATTGTATTATCTGATGTGTTGGGAGAGCATCCAACAAAAAACATGTCAGTGTTGAGTGACCCCTTGTTGTAACAGACCACGGGGGAACGATGGTGTCTGTTTTTGTCCACTATAACCGAGTGAGGGGGGTGAGGTTTAACCCAAGGCTGGGAGGGAAGAAACGGGTGTCGAGTGGGTGGGGGGGGGGAGGGTGGGTTTAAACCAGAGGGGTTCCCCAGGCCGGGGAGCCTCAGACCGCCCCCCTCCCCCCAGCCCCACAGGGGGTGCACACACCAGCCAGGGACGGGCCCGGTACCTGCACCACATCCACACCGCTCGCTGTCTCTGCTCGCTCCGTGACCACACACCGGGCACCGGGCGGGAGTGGGGGACAGTGACCCTCGACCCCTTATAACCAAGGCCTGCTACATTGAGGTCCGTTAATGCGAGGGTTTACTGTACCTCAGCGCACACGACAAAGCGGAACCTTCTGGAAAGTGCAACCTATCACGACGTGTTGGTTCACAGTGCCGACATGTTTGATATCCTGATCGCTTTGTCACTCAAGGCTGGAGCCCTGATGGTTAGTTAACTGGTCTCTCATGTTCTGCGTGGGGTCACAGCCATTTACAAAAACCTAGACTTTCAGCTGAGAATAAAGATGTCAAAACTTCTTGCCCAAAGATTGTCAAAAGACTTTAAAAGATTTAATTCAATCATGAGATAAGATGAAATGAAATAAAGATTCTACAGATATTTTGATCATTTAGTTGGTAAATAGATGGCAATTTGAAGTGGGACTGTGCTTCATTAAAACATAACAAATACCAAAGAATATAGAAACAAAGAACTGCAGATGCTAGTAATAAAAAAAGCCACAAAATGCTGGAGTAACTCATGACTCAGGATGCTTCTCATCTCAGTCCTAACTGGCCTACTCTTTATTTTTAAACTGTGACACCTGGTTCTGAACTTCTCCAACATTGGGAGCATTTTTCCTGCAGTTACAGTAAGTGAAAATCTAGCAGGCAAGCAGGATGCTTTCTCCAACCACCCCCATTTGAAGGCCACTATCTTCCACCGTTTCTACCCAGTGCTTGGTACTTACCTCCAGCAGCCACTGGTTGTCCTCCAGGATGCACCGAGCCACAGCCTGATCCATGCCGGTCACCTGGGCGAATTCAGCGCAGAGACTCTCACGGCAGCAGCGCAACGCTTCCGACCCTCCGATGACCACGGACACTTGTACTGAGGCTGCTCCATGGCCAGAGCTGCAGCGAGCGACTCGCCAGCCCGGCAAACACTCGCCAGCCCGGCAAACGCTCGCCAGCCCGGCAAACACTCGCCAGCCCCGGTTCCCTGTCTGCATCTGCCCCCGCCGCTGCTTCTGCTTCCATCCCTCCCTCAGCGCTAGCTCTCCAACACTCGCGGCCCATGCAGTTTATGAGTTTTGAAATTTTCGTTGATCACAGAATTTCTCACGACAGAGCGTGAGAAATTTGTGATCAGCGTGAGAGAGTGAGAATTTGTCAAAATGCGTGATTTTCACACTCAATGCATGAGAGTTGGCAGCCCTGTGGCAATCATGTTTGTGGGTCGATGTGCCTGGGTCAAGGTGTGGGAGGAGTGGGATAGCTGGAGGCCCCTCAGCAGCCTGGGACTCGAGTAGATTGGGTGCCTAGAGGCCCCACAGCAGCCTGGGGCTCGAGTAGTTCGGGTGCCCAGAGGCCCTGCAGCAACCTGGGGCTCCAGTAGACTGAGCACTGCTCCAAGGGGCCTGCAACGGCATGGAGTGGTGGAGCACTGACAACATCACCAGGCCAGGCCAGGCCAGGCCCTGGAACTCCCACCCAGTGCCGTCGCCAGGACAACGGGCCTGTAGGGCCAAGACAAGACTCTGTCTACATTTTCAACACCTTTGAACTTGAAGTGTACAAGCTGGTGACGCTTGTGTGCCACCTCCGTGTAATCTACTATTCGTACACTCTTGAACTTAAGTATGATTCCCAAGTAAGATTTTTACTGAACCAAACTGTAGTTGAGAGAGATATGGGCCAACTGCGGGCAGGTGGGACTAGTGTAGATGGGACATGTTGGTCAGGTGTGGGCAAGTTGGGACCAAGGGCCTGATTCCACACTGTATCACTCTGTGACACAAACCAATACTTACGACAACCATCTTCGTCAGAGCCGTCCTTGCAGTCGGTGTCACCATCACAGTACCAGTGCTCGGCGATACAGCTGCCATCGTTACAGCGGAACTCCTTGTCTGAACACTTCCTCATGTCTGCAATGGACAAACAGAAGATGCATTAAAGAAACATGCGGCATCTCAGATACAAAACAAGGCTGGACAACAGCTGATCATCGAGACACTAGGAACTGCAGATACCGGTTGACAAAAAAGAACACAGAGTGAATTAGAAGAGGGATGTGGGCCAAAGATGAGACTCGTTCAGTTCAGTTAGTTTATTGTCACGTGTACCGAGGCGCAGTGAAAAGCTTTTGTTGCGTGCTAACCAATCAGCAGAAAGACAATACATTACAATCGAGCCGTTTACAGTGGATAGATACAAGATAAGGGAATAACATTTAATTATACGTTTAAAATCTCCAGTTATTTCCTGCAATATTGTAGATGAGGCATCATGGACGGCAAGGCCAAGATGGGCCGAAGGGTGTGTTTGTGTTGTATGACTGAGTTTATGACAGAGTGCTGGAGTAACTCAGTGGGTCAGGCAGCATCTGTGGAGAACATGGATAGGTGACGGTTGGGGTCAGAACGCTTCTTCAGACTGATTGTATTAAGGGGGAGAAAGCTGGTGGGTGGTGGGGGTGGGGGGGGGGAGACTAGCGAGTGATAGGTGGATACAGGTGGAAGGCTGGTTTGATAGGCATATGTTTGGACAGAGCTGAAAAGACAAAAGGTGTGGGATAGGGATAAAGATGTGAATTGTGAAGCCAGAGAGGGGGGGGATATCCCCATGGCAGATAATTACAATGGACAATGGGTGCAGGAGGAGGCCATTCGGCCCTTCGAGCCAGCACCGCCATTCAATGTGATCATGGCTTACGTAGACAAAGGAGATGCTGTAATACTATCCACACAGTGAATGGCCTGTCAATGACCAGTAAGGAGGCAGGACTCACCGCACTGTTCATCACTGTTGTCACCACAGTCGTTGTCACCGTCACAATGCCACAGACTGCGGATACAATAGCCGTTCTGGCAGTGAAACTCATCTTCTTCACACTCTCGAGGAGCTGAGGAGCAAAACAATGGAGAGATGAAGTGGCTACCACCATTTTGTTTCTGCAGCAGCACAGAATTAGTCATTACTGGCGCATGTTTAATATCCAGCCTTTGTCTTCTTTCACTGGGTGGCACGGTGGCGCAGCGGGTAGAGCTGCTGCCTTACATCGCCATAGACCCGGGTTTGATCCTGTCTACGGGTGCTGTCTGTACGGAGTTTGCACGTTCTCCCCGTGACTGAGTGGGTTTTCCCCAGGATCTCCGGTTTCCTCCCACACTTTAAAGACGCGCAGGTTTGTAGGTTAATTGGCTTCGGTAAAATTGCAAATTATCCCTAGTGTGTAGGATAGTGTTAGTGTGCGGGGATCGATAGCCAGCACAGACTCGGTGGGCCGAAGGGCCTGCTTCCTCACTGTATCTCTGAAGTAAATAACCTAAACACTGGCGTTTCAAATCAGATCTATGTGGTAGAAACTTTCTTGGCAGAAAGTTATTTAAGGAATAACACATTTTGTGTAGTCTATTGTCACGTGTACCGAGGTACAGTGACAAGCGTTTTGATGCATGCTAACCAGTCATGTATTGTCTTTCCGCTGACTGGTTAGCACGCGACAAAAAGCTTTTCACTGTACAATAGACAGTAGGTGCAGGAGAAGACCATTCGGCCTTTAGAGCCAGCACCACCATTCAATGTGACCACAGTACACATGACAATAAACTAAATGTGTTATTCCTTAAAAAATCTCGCATCTCTGCATTCTGCTGAGTGGCCACATCTTCGACCACACTACTTGCATCAACTCTTTCCCACAATCAGCATATATATATTTAAAACAGCTCTCACTTTAAAAAACTGATATTTTTCTGATTAAGGATCTTGGCAACCAAATTCTCACAAACCACTTAAAAGGTTGTTATGTTTTTTTAATATTCATTGATTGAGGTTTCATGTGTAATATAAACTTGGACAACTAAACAACTGCAGCTGGTGTCATTTCTGTTATTTTCTCAGTTTCAGGTTCTAGCTATCTCCAGCAAGACTAGTACTTCTTATTCATCCTAATTACACTTCAAAACAGACACAGAGTGCTGGAGTAACTCAGCGGGTCAGGCAGCATCTGTGGAGAACATGGATAGGTGACGTTTCACAGAGTGCTGGAGTAACTCAGCGGGTCAGGCAGCATCTGTGGAGCTAAGGAAATAGGCAACGTTTCGGGCCAAAACCCGTAAGGGTTTCGGCCCGAAACGTTGCCTATTTCCAGAAGGATTTCGGCCCGAAACGTTGCCTATTTCCTTAGCTCCATAGATGCTGCTGCACCATAACTCAGCGGGTCAGGCAGCATCTGTGGAGGACATGGATAGGTGACGTTTCACAGAGTGCTGGAGTAACTCAGCGGGTCAGGCAGCATCTGTGGAGAACATGGATAGGTGACGTTTCACAGAGTGCTGGAGTAACTCAGCGGGTCAGGCAGCATCTCTTTCAAGATGTCCCATGAAGTTAGTCCCATTTGTCCATGTTTGGCCCTTGTCCCTCTCAACCAGCCCTATCCATGTCCCTGCTCGATGCCTCAACTCCCTCCTCTGGCAGCTCGGTCAATCCACGTATCACTCACGTCTGCCCTGTTCAATTTCCAGAGCTGAATTTAGTTTAGTTCAGAGATACAGAGCAGAAACAGGCCCTTCGGCCCATTGAGTCCGCGCCGACCAGCGATCCCCGCACACTAGCACTATCCTACACACACTAGGGACAATTTACACTTATACCAAGCCAATTAACCTACAAGCCCGCATGTCTTTGGAGTGTGGGCTGAAACCAAAGATCTCGGAGAAAACCCACATGGTCACGGGGAGAACGTACAAACTCCGTACAGACAGCACCGGTAGTCGGGATCGAACCCGGGT